>NC_056747.1:1227187800-1227225300 GCF_019279795.1 Protopterus annectens | reverse complement strand
AGCATAGTGTACCTTGTTGCAAAAAGTGCCTAATTTGATGATGATGTTTTCTTGTCATTTAGATGTGGTGATGTTATTGTATATTATCAACAATGTGGCTTTCATTTACTGTACAGTAAGCTGGTTTTAATTTCCATAGTCATTAAATAAAATGATCTTTTTGGAGGGTAATTTTTTTCTTTCTTTTTGTTTAGTCAATGCAAGCAGCAAGATGTCCAACAGATGAATTGTCGCTGACAAACTGTGCAGTGGTAAATGAAAAAGATTTCCAGTCTGGACAGTAAGTAACTAATTGTTCAAGTCCTTCCTCCATTTTTTTAGGGCAGGAGTTATGACCTTACTCCTGCAATGGGACAAAATTTGTAAACTGCTGGTCCAAACGCGGCTGTGATTCTAACTGAATTACTCTGTCATTCACTATGTATGTGTTCTGTAATGTATTTATCTTTTAAGTCTAAACCTTGACCGTGTGCAGTTCGTAAATGGAATCATTGTGCATCTCATTAACAAAATGCTGGCATATATCCAGTGTTTCACATAGTGAAACTGGGTTTAGGAGTTTGTGTTTTATATTATTCAGGATAGACGTTGTTCAGCTTATGGAATTAACATTTTAAAAGGTAAGCATGTAATTTTTGTCTCCATTGTTTTTGTTGATTTCACTGAGTGTAACCTGGCTGTCTAAAGTAATCTTTTTTAGGCAATTTGGTCTATAAGTGAGCTGTGTTGTCATTTGCAGGTCTCCTCGCATAAACACATTACTGTGAAGGATGGGAAGTAATCCGCTTTAGAACATACTTATTTGCTCCACTTCTCCTTGTCTGTGTGACCTCAGATTAATATGCATAAATAGATGGGGATATACAGGTGCAGATGGTGGGAGTTTTCTTCCTCGGGGGGGGGGGGGGTTCCCTTTCATTGTTGATATTTTCCTCGAAATGTCTTAAACTGTGCTGTGCAGACTGAAGGGAATAAGTATAGTTAAACATTGTCCTGTTTACAGTCTTTAAATGTTGTCATCCAAGTTGTGTCTTATGAAATCTGTTGTCTCTCAGGGAATGCTGTTGACAACTGTAGTTGGACTTATTGTTTGATAGCTTTTTCAAACGGTGCGGTCTGAATACTTTGCAGCAGTAGCATAGAAAGGGTGGGGCAAAGGGGAAAGTTGCCCCAGCCACAAAGTATTAGGGGGTGCGATTTGTGAGGAGCAGTTTGCTGTACCAGCATTTCTGAATGTCTGTACAAAAAGGCACTTCAGAGCTTCCTGTATGGGTGACCACTGTCCTTCTAGGGCCTGCTGATGAAGGACCTGTAGGCATGGAATCCGGGACTAAAGATCTGAATGAGGATGAAATAGGACTTGCCTATTGACCATCCATTGTGAGGATAATAACTAACATACAAGGTGTCTTTAAATTATATAATTTTTCTGAACTTAGCTTTGACTGTGAGATGGCAAATGTATTAGCTAAAGGGATGACATTTGCCCCCTCTATGACAACTACGTTATCTAGTGTCTTGATCGACTTAAAACAATATGTGATAAAACTGAATTTTGCACTAATGTTTCACAATGTCAATTCAGTGATTCCTACTTTACACACAGCAAGTACATTTAACCCACCCCTTCACCCTCTTTTACAACTAAGAAAAAAATATTCAAATTGAATATGAGCAACTTTGGGTAACAACTTAAACAAGGGTAATAACAAAAATAAAAATAACTTGAATAGAACAGAAAGGGACTGTTTAGAAGAACTAAGAGCATTTGATACAAATGTGGGGAGGGGTGGTTATAATGAAAAAATTAGATTATAGAGCGAGAATGAAAACTGTTCTGGAACCGGAAGTTTACGAACCAGTGTCCTTAAATAAACTAAATGGGGTAAGTCATAGGATATACTTGGAGCTAAAAGACCTATTTATAGAAGGGTCAGTCACATAGAAGAATACAATTACTTGAACATCCTACACCCCACTATACCAACACTTTTTGGTATACCACAAATCCATAAAATTTTGGATAATCCTCCAATGCATCCGATAGTGGATGGTAGAGGATCTGTTACAGTGGGATGTGCTAAGTTTCTGGACTCTTAACTTAAACACCTTTTAGAAGATGAAACACAAATTTGTAAAGATCCGTTGAACTTCTTAGAAAGGATAGGGGAGATAGAATTTAATGAAAATGACATATTAATAACAGTGGATGTGAAGGATCTTTATATGGTGATACCCTATGAACTGGGGGTTATCTGGTTTTGTGACCTTCTCGCACGAAAAGGTGTAGAGCAGAGAAACATCAACATTTATGAACAACTGATTAAAATTGTATTAAAAAACAACTAGATTTACTCTGAAGGTGGTTTTTATGTGCAAAAAAATGGAGTTAGCTTTGGGTTCACCGATAGGGTCACTATTTGCTAATATGGTTATGGTGGAATGAGAGAAAAAATATCTAAAGGAAGGACCCTTTAAAGACTCCCTAAGATTTTATGTAAGATTCTTGGATGATTTTTTTTTTTTTTTTTTTTTTTTAATGGAAGGATGGAAAAGAAAATATTCCCGGTTTCATAGATTTTTGAACGGAACCACTGACTTTTTGAATTTACATCACAGGTGGCGGAAGTGAGTATACCATACTTAGATGTTCTTTTGGAGAAAGATATAAATAATAAGACATATGTGGCGCATATTTATAGGAAGCCCACATACTCAAACGCTCTCTTATTATATAAGAGGAATAATACAAAAGAATTGGTCTATTATTATAGAAGAAGAGATGTATAGGAATATTTTAGAGGAAAAACCAAGCACAGTGTACCGTAAGGGGGTCACCATGAAACAACTATTGGAGAGACCTAGAGAAACAAAAGAAACTATTAACATAATGAGAAAATGTGGGCAGTGTGCTTACTGTAAATATGTTCAGGAAACCCAACAGATTAAGAAAAGAGGAAGACACATAAAGATGAGTGGTTTGATTCTGCCACAAAGGGAGTGGTATATGTAGCTATGTGCCAGGACTGCCCTGCTTTTTATGTTGAAAAAAACAAGCGTACCCTAAAAGAGAGACTATATGAACATACATGTGACATGAGGAAATAAAGGACAACTAATGCATTGTATAAATATATTCAAGGGCACCCGGACCACACATTTTAATTTGTGATTTTAGAGCAGGTTAACCAATAAAAAGAGGGGGACCTTGGAGTCTTAAACTGGAAGAAGCGGAACTCCAATGGCAACTGTCCTTGAATGCTGGTAGCTGGCCTGCTTTAAATGATCTGTGTTCAATGTGTGTGCTAAGACTAAAAGCCTTGGAAAAGTGAAAGGAGTATTAGAATATATGTATAAAAAATGCACACATAAAATGATAATATATATAAAAAATAAAAAAACACAAAATACCTTTATATTACAGATTTGTAACACCTTATAGGTATTTATAAATATATTTGCTACGAACTACAACACATTTATATTTTTATTAGGATGGAAAGAAAGGGATATGTAGAATGTGGTCTATCCCTTTAAATGGGGCTACCTTTAGCATCACTTGACTGGTTAGGACCTGAAATAAAAACAGGGAAGTGAACTGGTTTAAACTATCTTTGAAAAAGTCTCTCTTTGAAGCAGAGAGACAAAAGCGCTAGGATTTAAAACTTTTTTTGGTTAGTGACACTTTGCTTTTAAAAGAATTGCTTTGGACTTAAACAGCACTACAGGTATTTTTTACCTGCTTTTAAATGAACTGCTCTGTTTTTAAGAAACAGTAACACTGACTACTCTGGATTACTGGTGGCTTTGTGTTTACAAGAACGTTCTTGGACTTAAAAGCAATGTTACTGATCAATTAGTCTGTTATGTTTTTACTTGTTATCAGAATAAATTGATGAAGAGAACATAGCAAAGCTTGGGGGCACTCGTGTTTTTTTGTTTTCGTACTGTATGTTAAGTGCTTTTTGTTTTTTTTTGCATTTTTTTTTTTTTTTTTTACTCTTCAGTGGAAGAGCTGGGGGGTGATCGAACTGTAATAAAATGATCACTGCAGTGTAACAATTAGTACAGTAAAGGCTTTTTTCCCCCCATAGTTTTATTTTTTTTGTTTTGCTTTTCACACATGAAGAGCTGTAGGAGTGGAGCAGTACATCAGGCACCGGCATTGGGTGCTAGATTGACCAGCTACAGTGCTGCTTTGTAGATAAAGATTCTTTCATTCATGCAGGTTAGACTTACTGCAGCAGCTACTTCAACTCATTATGTTACAAGTGAACAGTTTAACATGGGGTGAAGTGTTCATAACGCCATACTTTTTTTTGCTCCTTGTAGCTGACCATCAGCTGTAAACAGGGCCTGTTTTCATCTACTGGGTCTTTCAAACCCTCCTTCACACCCATCCAGGACTTGCTTCAAATCCATGCCCAGGGGAGGTAAGAAGACTGAGGCTCCTAGTGCAGTGTTATGCTGCTGCAGGGGACTGTTTTATGCGCTACCATCCTCATCCCTCCCTGTTCACACCTGTTCATATATGGGGAAGTGCTGGAGTATCATAGGTTCATAGATTGGTACTAGACTAACTGCCTTTGTGGGCCATTTTAAGCCTAGCCAATTACCCCATGTGAGAATCAAACCCTGCAGCTTGTGTTTGTCAGGTAAACACCTTAACCATTATGCCAACCTCTGTGGTGACTCAACCAGTGCCACCCACTGTTTTCCCTTTGGATATCTCCCCCTCTGCATGCCCCCAGCCTCCACCCTGGATTAAAATGAAGTGTGTGCCCAGGTTTGTGCCATGCCCATCTTTACCTGCCATTACCCTGAACGCCTGAGCTGTTAATTGAACTCTGGTATACCTGCCAGTACCTCAGGCACCTGAGCTGCCATCTGAGCTCTGATCTCCTGGCCTGTAGATGAGGCTTTATCCGTCTGTGCCATGGAACTGACTCCGCTTTTGTACTCACTATTTCCGCCAGTAATTTTATGATTAATGTACTTTTTGTTAACGGGTACATTGTGATGGATGACTGTGTGTTGCAGATGAGAGCCTCCATCTGCCTTTTGTGTGACTCTGATCAAGCCATTTAACCAAGCAATGATGTCTGGTCTGGTCTTTAAAAAGGTTATGAGGATCAGTGCTTTACCCTGGTTAGCATGTACAAGTAAATAAATAAGTGTTGCAGAACCAAATATGTGAGACTAAAACTGTAGGCAGAGTAAATGCATGAAAGAAACTTTGTAGTGATGTTTGCATGTTGAACGACATAATTTCTTTAGAAAAGGCATCTTCAAATTTTTGAAGTTTTAAGTTTTGCAGTTATACTGAAGAAATTATTTTTAGGCATCTGTTGGTGTCAGCTGTCCTTAAAATCACTTTGGGGCATGCAGCACCATTAGCTTTGTCTGCATGGCCAGCTCTGCTCTAAATGGGGCACAAAGTTGGCAAAACAAATGTACCCTTAAAGTATGTGTAAGGGCCATCAGGTGAGAGAGAAAAAAAATACAACTGCAGTTTTCAAGAAACGTCAAGTATAGTGAAGGCGGGTGTCTCATTTTGTAATCAGTATTTGTTACTCTCTGGGACAGCATTTAGGAGTAATTGCTGTTTGTGAAGTAGTGAAAAGTGAGATTAGACAGACTAGTCACATATCAGGTGACAATTACTAGGTCTTAATGTAAGTGATGCAGCATTCCAGGCCATAGGCTGTTTAATGGAGAATGTATTGGTCATACAAAACAGAGTTTTGTGTTATCGCAGCAAATGCGGCACTGCACCCCACTGTGTATGTATATTTGAGCCACGCTTGATGATAAGTTGACATTATAACATACAGTAGTTACAATAAAGCACAACTTAAAACCCTAAAGCAGAGCAGACTTGGCAAGCTAAATGCACCCCAAATCATTCCCTGTGTAGTTAGATGGATAGCTAACTGGCTGAGGGACAGAACCCATACTGTGAAAGTGGCAGGAGCAGCCTCGGAGAATGAACGTAAATAGTTAGGCACCACAGGGCTACATGCTAGGACCATTTCTATTTGGCATATACTACTGTGATGTACAGATCAAAAATCTAGAACTCTGCTTAACCATGTTTGCCGACATTTGTAAACTGGGTGTTATACTTGAATCCCCTTCTGATAATGGAGAAAAGTCATAGTGGAATTGTATATGTTAAGAACTGGTGTGCTAACAAGGGGCTGTAATGTTTTAATACTGTTGCATTGGCCAAACAAACTCTGCATCCTGTGTGTAGTAGAGAAACATCCCACTCCAAAATTAAGGTGCTGTGCGACACCTCGATACATGCATAGACAACTCCCTTTCCTTTGACTGTCATGTTGCAACAATGATCAGGAAATATCTAGCACAGCTGATAGCAAAAGGTATTTCCTCTAGATCCAAGGAAGTCCTGACCCCTCGGTATTCTTCACTGGTCAGTCCTGTCTTAGAATTGAATGTCTACTTTGGTATGTACATTACCAAAATTTCCTGACAAAAAGGATCACTGAACTAAAGAATCTGAGCTGTCAACAGAGGCTGAATGCTGTGTCCTACAGACTCCTTAGGGGTGATCTGTGCCTTGTCTTCCAGGCAATTAGGAATCCAGCAGTGCAAGACCTCTTGTTTCTCCACAAATCAAATAGTCCTGCAAACACGAGAACTACAGATCTGAACCTGCTTCAGCAAATGGGTCAAGGTGGAGAGACAGATTCATCACGCAAAGACTACCTGTTCTGTTAAACTTCCTCTCCATATCAAACAATGTGACACATTGTTTTCCTTTAAGAAGGAATTAGATAATTGGATGGATATTCATAAATTCATCACAGGTGTGACTGGTTTGTTGTGGAAAGATGTAAATGGCCACATAGCCCAATTGTGTCTTGTCCATTCTTTGATTCCATGATGATGATGGATGCTATTTGAGTGACAGGTAGCCAACCAGACTATCAGTGCAGTACATTGTTGTTCCATCCCATGGCCCCCTCTTGCAAATCTGCATGCTTTATTTTGTAAGGTCTGCAGTTGTAGCTGTTGTATCAGTGATTGGAAGTATAGATTTAAGGGTTCCTGGGGAGGATGCTATTTACCATGTGGCAAGAATGCAATATCATTGGAATCTTGAATGCTACTTAATGTATGTGAGTGAAAAATGTGATTGACCGATTAAGCCAGACCCCAAGGAACTTGGACAACCATACACTATTGGGTAACTTGTCATTAGGTCCAAAGATGCTAAATTTGCAGTGACGTGCTTAAACATTTTAAGGTGCCAAGTAACATAGATTTAGCCATGGTCACATTGATTCTAAGCCCTAAGCTATTCTATTTCAAATCAGAGTGGACTTGGCATACTCTGGAAGGTAGCCATAGTTAGGGAGCTTTAGGAGTCACAGATGTCTGTAATACCTGCATACAGAGGTAATGTAACAGGACTGATGTGTAGAATTAAAAAAGGAACTGAGAAACTGAGGAACTCCTGACCCAGTAAACCATAGTTGTGAGACTCCATATGATGGTTTTTGGGAGTGATTAGCTAACCATTCTACAGTGATTGGACTTGACCAATAGAGTGAAAGCTGTTAAACCAACATTGAATAGTTCATAGAGCCAGATTCTTTTGTAAAGATCTGTGAATACAGTGCCAGCGAGTTTGCCCATGTCCACTGCATTAAGTAAGTTGTCTGAGTCAGAAACATAGCTGGCTCAATCAGCACCCTGGGCCTGTCCCTAAACTAGCACCCTACTCCCTTGCTCAAACAGAAGAGCAAAAAAAAAAGGGCAGCGCTGATATTCTGCTCACAGCAGTCTGTAGTAACAAAGCTCTTACACACACACACACACACACACACACACACACACACACACACACACACACACACACACACACACACACACACACAATCCATCTCTGATACACTACCCAAGGCAGGCTGAAGCACACTCTCCCCTCACTACCACAGCTCTTCACTGGAAGAGTGCAAAAAAAAAAAGTTGACAAGTTCCTTTCTGTACCGGCCTGGACCCATGACCCCTTTACGCCACTCTTGCTACAGTGCTAGTTTGAGTACAGCTAATGCCGCATTTGATGTCCTTCAAGGATGCATCTGCAGTCTTTACAAATGGGTTGTCCTGTCGTCAGGCAGCCCTTCGGTCGGCCGGATTCCAAAGTGTGGGTCTGGCTTCGGCTGGTGTCGCACTTCACCCGATGTCATTGCGGCAGTTCTTCGGGTATAAAGGCATCAGCCGACGCCATTTTCCTCAGTCTTTCTTGCCGCGTGGCGCCCAAAGCAGAAGCTGTTCGCAAGTGCCGGTCTGTCAGATCCAGAGATTACTACTACTGAATACTACTTCGAAGACTTCTAAAAAGCTAAGTACCCCGTTGGGGACTCTTTCTTGCCTCAGCCGATGTCAGAGAAAGTGAATAACTGTTTATCTTGTGGGAAACAAATACCTCATAAAGATTTCCACTCCTATTGCATACATTGTTTAGGCCCAGACCACGACGTAGCAGCTTGTCTAGCCTGTGCTTCTTTTAACCGACGGACGCTTAGACGTCGGTCGGAGTTTGCTGAACAGATTTTCGGCTCCGATTTTGCATATATTATGCCGTCGGATCCTCCGACTACGCAAATTACCAAAAAATGCAAAGAAAAGGACCGACACTCGCGGTCCGCGGTTTCGGACGAAACCACGGTTAAGCAAACCGCGAGTGTCTCTGTTTCGGCCGAAACCGAGCAAGCGGTTCTTTCTTCAGCCGAAATCATGCCTTCTACCGAGGCCTCTTCTAACCTGGTAGAAACGGCTTCTGAAATCCAACCTTCTGTTGCGGTTTCACAGGATTTATCAGACACCATTCCCCTGGATATTTCAACCCCTGCACGTGGAGCTGCTAGGCCTCCTGCAGCTATGTCTATTAAGGCCTTTGCCAGGGCTAAAGCAGCCAAAGCATCAAAAACGGTGCCTGCCAAGCCCCCCTCTCAAAGGCCCAGCACCAGCTCCCATATGCTTACTTTGGCTGAGGATCTCATCTCTTTAATTCGTGGAGCCCAGCCTCATCCAGACAGGGTCTCTCTCCCTCCTCCAGAAAAGAGGCCTAGAGCAGAGCCCCCTGAGCCAGTATCCACAGATGATTCCTCTGATGACTCAGAACATACAGACCCTCCTGAGGCTGCTTATTCTCCTTACGAAGACTCTGATGCTGAAGAGTCCATCCCTTCAGCCTCTCCTCCTGAGGAATTTTCCTTTGGGGAAACCTTGCATGCAATGAGGGAACAATTTCAGTGGCAGGGCCAAGATTTCTCAGACTCCAGAAAAAGGCTTAGGACCTTTCTACATTTGCCACAGCATAGGCCTTTAGCTATACCTCCAGTTTTTTCTGTTGTTGATGATGCATTTAATGATGCTTGCACTGCTCCTGATTCATTACCTCCGGCTCCTGCTAAGCCCGATAGGTTCTACAGGGTCCCGGACACTCATCACCATTTATATAAGGCTCCTTTTGCAGATCCAGAGACTATCTCCCAGGGTCCTAAAGCTGTAGCAGCTACTTCTACTAAAAAACCCCTCCCCTCTGAAAGGGAATCCAGGTCCTTAGAGATGGGGTAAAAAAGTTTACACCTCTGCTACTTTGTCAGCTAGAGCTTTGAACTGCCAGTTTCATATGATTCAATATCAAGAGTTTATGCTTGACCAGTTGACTAAAAAGCTGTCCACTGAAGAATCTTTAGATAAGAAATATGTTCAAGAAATGGTACATAACATACAGCAGGTTAGTAACCATTCTTTAAAATGTGGCTATGATGCACTGGAGGCTTCCTTTAGATCAGCCATGACTGGCACAGTTATCAGGAGGCATGCATGGCTGAAAGAACAGGCATTACCAGACCATGTCAAATCGAAGCTTTTGGATGCACCTATGGACAAGGTCAATTTATTTGGTTCCCCTGCACAGCAGGTACTAAAAAAGATGGAAGAGAAGGCAAAATCTGTACAAACAGTGAAAGATTTCTTACAAGTTCAACCTCCAAGGTTTAGCAGGAACTGGCCCTCCAAGAATTGGTCCTTTCCGGACTCCTCTAGGGCACAAAGAGGCAGGAATAGGCGCTCGAGAGGCAGAAACCAATCCAGGGGTGCCTACAGGGGACGCCAGTGGCAAGGTAACAACCAGCGAGGCACGGATGCAGCCTCCACCACTACAACAACTCAATCACAGTGACTTGGCGGTGGCACCGCCTACCAGGGAACAACTAGAAGCACCCTTAGGCGGAAAGCTAGCCTTATTTTCAAAGAACTGGCATTGCATCACAAGAGAAAAATGGATTTTGCAAACTATAGACCAAGGTTACAGGTTCCATTTCCATACTCTACCAGGAAAGAGAGGAATGCCAAACCTACCACCTACTCAAAGGACAGAAGCTCTAAAACAAATATCTCAATTATTAAGAATGAGAGCTGTGGAAAAGGTACCATCTATGGAGCAAGGAAAGGGATTTTACTCCAGACTCTTCCTGGTACCAAGAAAAGAAAACAAATGGAGGCCTATTCTAGACCTGTCCGCTTTAAACACATTCCTCATTGTTCCAAAATTCAAAATGCTGACCCTACAGCAGCTTCTTCCCATGCTGGGCAAGGAGTCTTGGCTGGTAACTCTAGATCTCAAGGAGGCATACCTGCACGTCCCCATAAGACCAATTTGCAGAAGATACCTCAGATTTCTTGCAGGATCAGAGCATTATCAATTCTCAGCATTGCCCTTTGGCTTATCTACTGCGCCCAGAGTGTTCACGAAATGCCTGGCATCAGTAATCGCTCATTGCAGACTTCAGGGATTCAAATCTATCCCTACCTGGACGACTGCCTGATACAAGCGGACAACAAAATCAAACTAACAGAAGACTTACAAAGAGTCATTTACCTGCTGCAAGCCCTGGGATATACAGTCAATATAAAAAAGTCAAGGCTGATTCCATCCCAAAGAATAACCTTTCTGGGTGCAGAACTGGACACATCAAAACAAATGGCATTCCTAACTGCAGAAAAGAAAGAGCAGCTTCCTCTCTACTTCTTGGCATTAACAAAGCAGAACTATCTAACTGCAAGAAAAGTGCTGCAAGCTCTAGGCTTCATGGCATCCTGCATAATACTGGTCCCTCATTCCAGGCTGCATATGAGAAAGCTACAGTGGTACCTAAAAGATTTGTGGTCTCAACACAAGCACAGCCTAGAAACCAAAATTCCAATGATTCCATGCCTGAAGAAAGAGTTCCTATGGTGGGCTCAGGCCTGTCAATCAAACTCAGGATTGCCCTTCTGCAAAAGTCAACCAAGACAAACCATCACGACAGATGCCTCAGACCTCGGTTGGGGGGCACACATGCTGGGCAAGTGCATTCAAGGCCTATGGACTCAAGACCAGCTGCACCTGCACATAAATCTAAAGGAAATGATGGCAGTAAAATTGGCCATCCAGGCGTTCAGACCTTTTCTCCAAGAAGGTCAGTTGATGATAAGGACAGACAACACCACAGTTATGTGGTACATCAACAAACAGGGAGGCACACACTCATATCCTCTATGCCGGCTGGCACTGGACCTATGGGATGTGGCTCTGAGCTACAACATTCAGTTACAAGCAATTTATGTACCAGGGAAGGAAAACATTCTAGCAGACATACTAAGCAGAACTACAACAGATGCCCACGAATGGATGCTGCATCCGGACATCTTCAAAGCCATCACAAGAGAATGGGGATTACCACAAATAGACTTGTTTGCATCCCCACTCAATCACCAGCTAAAGAAATTCTGCACAAGGACGTACCACCCACTTGCTTGGAAAGTGGACTCCCTATCTTTCAGTTGGAAAAGCCTGATAGCATACGCATTCCCACCACCTCCTTTGATGTACAAGGTGCTTCTGAAGATCAAAGAGGAACGTCCGAGGATCATTCTGATAGCTCCAGACTGGCCAAGACAACATTGGTATCCATTGCTGAGGAGCATGTCCCGGGAACAAATATGGACACTGCCCCTGATCCCATTACTGTTAACACAGAACAACTACAACATCCTGCATCCAAACCTGAAAACTCTGCAGCTAACTGCCTGGAACATTACATAACAGCAATCAACCCAAATTTATCCCAAAGGGTTAAAGACATAATCCTGGAGGCTCGTAGACCTTCAACAAGAAAGAATTATGCAGCAAAATGGAAAAGATATCTCCATTTGGAGTACTGCAAAGGGGCAAGATGTGACACTAGTGAACATAGCCAACATCCTGGAGTACTTGGCAGAGCTCTTCCATACAGGCCTGTCCTATTCTTCCATCAAGATACATGCATCCGCTATTTCAGCAGAATACAGCTTGGATCCTCCTGTCTTCTCGCATCCTCTGCTCAGACAGTTTGAGAGGAATTAAAAATGTGAAACCTCCCAGGAAACCTCCATTGCCAGCATGGGACTTGAACTTTGTGCTAGAAAAATTGACACTTCCCCCTTTCGAACCAGCAGCAACAGCAGAATTACAATACTTATCCTGGAAGACTGCATTCCTGCTGGCAATAACTTCAGCAAGAAGGGTCTCTGAACTACAGGCATTAATGGCAGTGCAACCCTTCCTGATCTTCCATCAAGATAGAGTGTCCATGAGAACAAATCCTACATTTATGCCTAAGGTGGTATCCAGAGTCTCTTTAAATCAGGCTATCCACCTTCCTACATTCTTCCCCAACCCTCAGAACAGGGGAGAAAGGCTCCTACATACCTTGGATGTACATAGACAATTACGCTACTACCTGGACAGGACAAAAACCAATAGGAAAACTGACCAGCTTCTGGTAGCATATGCAACAGGAAAGGAAGGAAAACCAATTTCAAAACAGACAATCTCCAAATGGATAGGAAATTGCATTAGATTTTGTTACTCCTACCATGGAAAGAAAACTTCAGAGAACATCAGGCCTCACTCCACAAGGGCTACAGCCACTACCACAGCTTTCTTACGAGGAGTGGCTACCAAGGACATTATAGAGGCTGCTACTTGGACCTCCGTGCATACATTTGCCAAGCATTATAATTTACCTTTATACTCTAGATCCCGAGCTGGTTTTGCCACTGCTGTATTGCAAGGGATCCTAACTACACCATAATCTCTACTCATTTCCTCCTCCCCTAGTTTAGCTATGGTATTCTACCCATTTGTAAAGACTGCAGATGCATCCTTGAAGGACATAGTACAGTTTTGTACCTACCATAAATGTAGATGTCCGATAGGAATGCATCTGCAGTCAGGATTACCCACCCTCCTTCCCCTCTGAGGTACTCCTAGGGTATTTGCCAACCTTCAGCTAGCTTGGGGGGGATCTATTATGGTGTATTTGTTTGTATATATGTACATACATGCTTATTTTGTGTGTTTGCTCTCTACTATTTGGAAACTTTGGCATTTATCCAAATTTAGCCATCCAAGAGGGCACCTGGCATCTGGGGCAAGAAACACTGAGGAAAATGGCGTCGGCTGATGCCTTTATACCCGAAGAACTGCCGCAATGATGTCGGGTGAAGTGCGACACCAGCCGAAGCCAGACCCAGACTTTGGAATCCGGCCGACCGAAGGGCTGCCTGACGACAGGACAACCCATTTGTAAAGACTGCAGATGCATTCCTATCGGACATCTACATTTATGGTAGGTACAAAACTGTACTTTTCATGCTCCTTTCGAAAGTCTTACTGCTGACTTATGAGCATGCTGTATGCCTTAGTATGAGCTTTTAGTTGCCCAGTCACTTGCCTTTTGTCGTGTTTTGATAACTGCTGATAGCAAAGCATTTGATCTGTAGGAATATGGCTAGTGATTTGACATTGGTAAGGTGTTGGCATTTTTCCATATGTCATGAAATATCCCAGTTGCTTTTTCCCACCACATGCTTTTTTTTGTCCCTTTTGCCTGCTGAACAAAACAAAGATTTGCACTCTGGCTGTGGTGGACATCAAAACAAATGGGCAAAACAGTTTGCATACTATATCACTCATGCCCCCTCCTTTCCAGAGGTGACTTAGACTTTAACGGCTGGATATTGGAGATGAGAGCACTCCACTGATAGCAGTCAGTGAGGCAGCCGTAAAGGTGTTTTTTTTCCCTCCTTCCACACCATACAAACATTCCTTTTTTCTGCTTTGCAGATGCTATTTGCATCCAAATGGCCTGAAGGTCCTGCTTTACATTGACATGACCAGGAACATGTACATTTAAGAAGATAACCTAACTGTCCTCAGGCCAGGGAATTACATAGCATCACCTGGCAGCCAAGCCAAACCTTCTTGGTGTGGGGAGAGACATTCTCTATGGTCAAATCCAAACACTGGCAACTGACAAATGCTTTCGTAGCACATCAAGGGTCTGTTACACCTTCTTGATATTTGCATGTTCCTACACATGCCATGTGAAAGCTAATCTGTGATGGGCATTTGCTGTGCAGCAGACTGGACAGATTCCTTCGTCATGGGATGAGTGAGTTAACACTAGCTCCTCAGACCCATCCCCTCACCAGATTTTCCAATATTCCAGGACCAATAGTCAGTCTTAGGGTGTCATGATCTTAATCAAAGCTTTATATTTCTCTCTTCTTCACAGAGTTTGCATAAAATGTTACAGTTGTGAGAGAGGTGACAGTAATGATCTTCAGTGGGATCACAGTGTATGTCACAGACTAACCCGGTCAACAAAGGATAAATACAGGTAAATAAATACTTTGAGGAATTTAGAGCAAGTGCACAACAGCCATCATGTCTGCAGTTGGGAATTGTTGTTTCACCAAAAACTTTGAAATAATCTGGGGCTGTAGTCATCAGTTGATCTGGGGAATATGATGGTAACAAAAATTCAGCTGTGGATTTAGGACCAGTAACTCACTGTTAAGTTAGCGACTGGCCTGAGTTTTGTTTATACTTCTAAGGAAGTGGTCTCCAACCTTTTTTGCACCAAGTACCAGTATCAATGTAAGACACTTTTCCACAGACCGGCCATCTGACGGCATGCATAGTAAAGTAGATATTTATTTATTTTATTTATTTGACATTTGTTTAATGAGGTGGACAGACCCGGGGAGAAAAGCTCCAAAGTACAATAAAAAGACAAAACAAAGTGTACAATCTGCTTAACAGCATAACATTGATTTACTATGGCTGAGAGGTAAGTAAACCTAATGGCAACCTTTACTGATTTTATGTTTATAAGAGCAATATTTAACATCTGTACCTATTATTTGGCTCTGTCCAGCATACCTCTCAACTGTACAAATTTTCACAGAATGTCCAGATTTTTGCCTCATATGTTTGGTCTTTTTCTCATAAAATTGTCGTTTTCTGACAAATCACTGGCAGATCATTGAGGCTGAAGTCAGAAAATAATGACAGACAGTTGAGTTTCATACATCATTCACTTCAGAAAATTCATGGTAACGCAAAACCTGTGTTTCTATCAACTTTCAAAGTTTGTAAGAGCAGCACTTAAAAGGGTCCTTATTTTGGGCCTTTGTCCCCCATTATTTTTGGCTTTGTCCAGATTTCTTGATCTAAGTTAGAGGTGTGTGTGTGTGACAGAGGGGGGGGGGGGGAGAGTGAAAGCTGCAGCAGCAATGAGGTTTGTGTACCTTTTGTCCATATCTCACACAGTCTCTTTTGCATTCATACCTGCATTCACTCACACATCACTCTTACTCTCTCGTGGTCTCACACAGTCACATCCTCATTCATACCTGCATTAATTCATTCACACATCGCTCTCACTCTCCTGAGCTCACACATACACACACTGAGTCACATCCTCATTCATACCTGCATTCATTCATTCACACATTGTTCTCACTCTCCCAATCTCACACATATACACACACACAGCCACTTCCTCATTCATACCTGCATTCATTCACACATCGCTCTCACTCTTCCGATCTCACACACACACAGCCACTTCATTCATTCACACATCGCTCTCACTCTCCTGAGCTCACACATACACACACTGAGTCACCTCCTCATTCATACCTGCATTAATTCATTCACACATCGCTCTCACTCTCCTGAGCTCACACATACACACACACACGCACACACAGCCACTTCCTCATTCATACCTGCATTCACTCACACATCACTCTTACTCTCTCGTGGTCTCACACAGTCACATCCTCATTCATACCTGCATTAATTCATTCACACATCGCTCTCACTCTCCTGAGCTCACACATACACACACACACACAGCCACTTCCTCATTCATACCTGCATTCATTCACACATCGCTCTCACTCTTCCGATCTCACACACACACAGCCACTTCTTCATTCATTCACACATCGCTCTCCCTCTCTCGATCTCTCACACACACACACTCTTGCTTTCATGCATGCATTCACACACACACAGACAGACAGACACACACACTCCTACAGGCATTCACTTAACTTACCTGATGGTCCGGTTCCAAGTGCTCCATGGTCTGGTACTGGTCCTTGGCCCGGTGGTAGGGGAATGCTGATGTTCTTAGTGTTTCATTGTTGCAGTCATCACATTTGGGTTATCTGCTTGCAGTAGCGCTCAGTCAGCCTGATTATCTAAGTCTTGGGTCCTGCGTCTGTTGCTGTCTCATCTTCTGTGACATCAGGTAGTCAGGGTTATAAAGCATGCAGCCGACGCCATTACATCAGTCATTCTTGCCGTGCGGTGCCCGAAGCAGTTTGCAAGTGCCAGTCGGCCGACTCCTGAAATTTTCGTTTTCGAGTTTTAGAACCGATGTCTTTAACTAAAGCTAAGTACAACGTTGGGGAAACTTTTTCTTGCTCTAAACCGATGTCAGTAAAAGTCAGTAATTATATTTCTTGTGGAAAGCAAATACCTCAAAGATTTTCATTCATACTGTATTCCTTGCCTAGGCCCTGACCACGATGTACCTGGCTGTCAGTTTTGTGCCTTATTTAAACCACAAACTATTCATTGTCGGTATATTTTCGCTTCTAAATATTTTGGTCCTCAGTTCAGTTATCCAGATAGGTCTTCGGTAAGCTACCCGACTACCGACATTCCGAAAAAACACAAATATAAAGACAGAGACAGGCCGTCTAGGTCCAAAGCTGCCGACGACACTTCTTCTAAGCTAGTCACCAGTTCACCGGTACTCAGTGAGGCATGTTTGCAGCCCCTGATACCCGCCACTTCAGATTCGCAGGCCTCTACTGAGACCCATTTGGAGTATGTCCCGAAATGCTTCAACTGTGGAACCTGCGGAAGTATCTACCTTGGATGGGTCTGGAGCCACTGTGCAGGCATCGGCTTCTGAGGGTGTATTCAGGCCTACTGACTTGCATATTAAACAGACGCCATCTTCTTCTTCAAGGCCTAAAACTCGAACCATGCCTAGAAAACAGACACCCAGACCACATGGTTAGGCCTCTATGCCTAAAAAAAAAATGATAAGAATGGCTGAAGACCTTATTACTTTAATCAGGGGAAGCCAACCTTCCCCCTCTGAGACCTAGGACTGAATTTGCTTATAATACTTCTGACCAGGATTCTGAAATTTCTGATGTTCTTCATACCACATTGCTGCAGTCCTAACACTTGGGTAGTCCGCTGTCCCAGTCGGCCCGAATACCAAAGTATATGGCTGACGTCGGTCAAGGCGCATTAGTCTGACGTCAGGGTACAAATGCGCATGACCGACGTCATATCCTCAGTCTTTTTTGCCGCATGGTCCGATGCAGAAGCAGTTTTGCAAGTGCAGGTTGGCGTTCTGAGATTTTCCGAAGTCGGAGTTTCAGACCGAATCCAAATTGGCTAAGTACCCCGTTGGGGATTATTTTGGTTTTTTCTTGCCTCAGTATTTTACCGGATGTCAGAAAAAGTGAATAACTGTATTTCTTGTGGGAAACAGATACCTCATAGGGATTACCATACCTTGTGTATACCTTGCCTAGGGCCTGAGCACGACGTTGTTGGCTGTCGCTCTTGTGCTAGGTTTAACAAACGCCCTATAAAGAGAAGATTAGATTGTGCCAGGTTAGTTTTTGGGAAGCGGTGTAATTATAAAATGCCGTCGGATGCTCCGATCAAAAAAGCGCAAGGACAAAACAGCAAAGCCTAGGCTGGAAGAACCGTCCGTCCCGGACGTCAGTTCTTTAGAGGGCTCGGTGGAGCCAGGGGTTCAGCCAGAAATTTCTTTGGAATCCCAGGGAGAGACTTTATTACTGCAAGATGTGACCTCTCAGGAGGTAGGCCAGGCGGAAGGGGCTTCTCAGGTAGCTGTTCTTCCCTCCCTTCCTAAGGTGGTTAGGCCCTCCCCTGCTGTTTCCAAGGCTTCTCCCAGGGGCAGGCCAGGTTTTGTTCCAGGAGTTACCCCTAGTTCTTCAGGGTCTGTACCTAAGAAGCATATGCTTAAGATGGCAGAAGATTTGATTACAATGATTAGAGGTGCTATGCCCCCTTCTGATAAGAGGCCTAGGGTGGAACCTGAGCTTGGGAGTTTTGAGCAGTGTTCGGATGCTTCTGAGTCTTCGGCTGAAGACTTGCAGGAGTATTCCCTTACTCTGATTCTGATGTAGATGATTCTACTCCTTCTGCTTCTCCTCCTGAGGATTTTTCATTTTCAGAGACTCTTCATTCCATGAGGGAGCATTTTAAATGGGAAGGTCAGGATTTCTCTGATTCCAGGAAAAGGCTTAGGAATTTTTGTTTCTACCCCAGCATAGGCCTTTAGCTATACCTCCTGTTCTAGATGTGGTAGAGGATGTTTTGCAGAGGCTTCTCTGAACCCTGACTCTTTGCCTCCTGCTCCAGTTAAACCGGATAGATATTATAGGGTGCCTGAAGCTCATAAGTATCTTTTAAGAGTCCTAGGGCAGACCCAGAAACTGTTTCACAGGGGCCTAAAGGTGTTAAGGCTTCTGTTGTTAAAAATCCTGTTCCTCCAGATAAAGAGGCTAGGGCTTTGGATAGATGGGGAAAGAAAGTGTATACTTCTTCCACTTTGGCCATGAGAGCTTTGAATTGCCAGTTTCACATGTTGAAATACCAAAATTATCTCCTTTCACAATTAAAGTCTAAGGTAGATGCTTTGGCGGAAGGTATTGAGTGTAAAGAGTTGCAGGATTTAGTTCATGTTTCTGAACAGGTGGGTAAGCATTCTTTGCAATGTGGTTTTGATGCTGTGCAGGCCTCTTCGAGGGTGGCTGCCACTGGTTCGGTTCTTCGAGGCACGCCTGGTTGAGGGATCAGAATTTAGCTGAGCATGTGAAAACAAGGATTTTAGATGCTCCTTTACAATCTAATGTGTTGTTTGGTTCGCCTGTGGAAGCAGTTCTAAAGAAAATGGAAGACAAGGCTAAGTCTATGCAGACTGTTAAAGATTTTTGCAGGTTCAGCCTCCGAAGTTTAGTAGAAATTGGCCTACCAAGGGGTGGACATATCCTGCTTATGATTCCCAGTCTAGGGGTAGGTCTAGACGTGGTAGAGGCAGAGCTCAAGGTTCTTTTAGGCCTAGAACAGGGAGTTCACCTGCTCAGTCTTCTGGTGAGGGCAGGGGTCAGTCCTTTCGTAAACAGACACAATGACCTGCCTTTTCAGCTGCCGGAATCTTCTCGGCTGGCAGCACCTTTGGGAGGAAGGTTGGCACTTTTCAAAGAAAACTGGAGTTTAATTACCCAAGACAGATGGGTATTGGATATCATTCACCACGGTTACAGGTTTTATTTCCATACCTTGCCTCCTTTCAAAGGCATGCCAGACATTCCTCCTCAACAAAGGAAAGAGGCTCACAAGCAAATTTCTCTGTTGCTCCAAATAGGGGCCATTCAGCCAGTTCCTGTGCCAGAAAGGGGCCTAGGATTTTATTCTCGCCTGTTCCTAGTACCAAAAAAGGGGAACACGTGGAGACCAATTTTGGATCTGTCTATCCTCAACACTTATCTGGACATTCCCAAGTTCAAAATGTTGACGTTACAACAGCTTTTACCTCTGCTGGGCAAAGATCACTGGATGGTAACTTTGGATCTCAAGGAAGCTTACCTTCATGTTCCTATCAGACTAATTTGCAGGAAGTATCTGCTTTGAGCTGGGAATTCTCATTATCAGTTCTCTGCATTGCCCTTTGGCTTATCTACTGCCCAGAGTATTCACAAAGGTTCTGGCTCCAGTGATAGCTTTCTTCAGGCTAAAAGGAATACAAATCTATCCTTATCTGAACGATTGCCTGATTCTGGCTCAAGGAAGGGACCTTCTTCAGCATTTGGAATATGTGATAGCAGTGCTAAGATGCCTAGGGTATTCTGTGAACGAAATAAAGTCCAGTCTAGTACCCTCTCAAGACATGTGCTTTCTGGGTGTGAGACTGAATACAGCAACCCAGATGGCCTTTTTAACCCCGGACAAACAAAAGAATCTTTCTCTTTACTTCCATCAACTATCTCATCAGTCCGGGCTGACTGCAAGGACAGTCCTTCAAGCCTTAGGGTTCATGGCATCTTGTATTCTGGTACTTCCCAATGCCAAACTGCATATGAGGAAGCTACAATGGTATCTCAAAATGTATGGACACAGCACTGCCAGGATTTGGACACTGTCATTCAAATAATACCTTGCATTCAAAAGGAATTTTTGTGGTGGGCTCAGGAATGTCACCTCAACAAGGGACTCTCTGTGACCCGCCAGAGGCGAGTCAGATTCTAACGACAGATGCCTCAGACACAGCTTGGGGAGCTCATCTGAATGGAAAGTGGATACAAGACAAGTGGCCTGCCAGACTGCAGCATCTACATATCAACATGAAGGAGATGTTAGCAGTCCAGTTTGCATTACTGGCTTTCAAGGATTTACTTCTTCCAGGGCAGGTGTTGATTCTAACAGACAACACAACTGTCATGTGGTACATCAACAAACAAGGGGAACACATTCTTATCCTCTATGCAGGCAAGCAATGATTTTGTGGGAGACTGCTAAGCTTGCAGCTGAATCTTCAAGCAAGGTTTCTGCCAGGAGCACAGAACTCCTTAGCAGATGTGTTAAGCAGGCAAATCATGGATCCCCACGAGTGGAAACTGGATCTTCATGTATTTCAGACATTGACAGTGTCATGGGGAACTCCAGACATAGATCTGTTCGCTTCTCCACTAAACCACCAGCTGCCAAAGTTTTGCACAAAGGTTTCATCACACAGCCTGGAAAGTGGATGCTCTTTCTTTCAGTTGGAAAAATCTTCATGTGTATGCCTTTCCACCTCTGCCTCTCCTCCCAAAGGTACTTCTAAAGGTCAGACAAGACAAGCCAAGGATGATTTTAATAGCTCCGGATTGGCCTCGGCAGCACTGGTACCCATTGCTGAGGAGTCTGGTAAGGAAGCCTCCATGGCCCTTACCTTTGATTCCACACCTATTGTCTCAAAAGGACGGGCATCTGCTCAATGTCAAGCTTCACTCTCTTCATCTAACAGCTTGGCATATTCTGTTTTGAACCATAGCAGGTCTCAGCTTCCTCAACAAGTTTTGAATGTGATTATGGAAGCCAGAAGACCTAGTACAAGGAAAGTGTACGCAGGAAAATGGAAGAGATTTTTATTTTGGTGTGCAGCAAAGGATTTGGATGTTTCTGAGCCGAATTTGAGTGTGGCTCTTCAATATCTTACTGAGTTATTGGACAAAGGTTTGTCTTTCTCTTCCATTAAGATTCATGCTGCAGCAATTTCAGCTCACTATGATTGTGACCCACCATTGTTTTCTCATCCTTTGTTCAAGCAATTTCTTAGAGGGGCAAAGAATATAAGACCCCACGTGAGCTCCTACTCCTGCTTGGGACCTCAATTTTGTGTTGGAGAAACTCACTCTACAACCTTTTGAGCCTGCAGCTACTGCTGAATTGAAATATTTGTCATGGAAGACTGCTTTTTTGTTAGCCATTACATCTGCAAGAAGGGTGTCTGAATTGCAGGCCCTTATGGCGGTTGAGCCTTTCCTGATTTTTCATAAGGATAGGGTATCTTTACGTACTAATCCTTCCTTTATGCCTAAAGTGGTTTCTAGTGTGGCTTTAAACCAAACTATTCATTTGCCTACCTTTTATGCAGATCCCCAAAATAAGGGGGAAAAGATTTTGCACACTGTAGATGTACACAGGCAGTTGCGTTATTATTTAAGCAGGACTAAGGATTTTAGGCAGTCTCAGCAGTTGTTTGTTTCTTTTGCTTTGAGTTCTCAGGGCAAGCCTGTGTCAAAACAAACTATTTCTAAGTGGATTGGGTTTTGCATTGCATTTTGTTATTCCCATCATGGCAAGGAGATTCCAGCTGGGATTAGGCCTCATTCCACTAGGGCTACTGCCACTTCTACAGCATTTCTAAGGGGGGTGGCAACTAAGGATATTTTGGAGGCAGCTACTTGGAGTTCAGTGCATACTTTCTCTAAGCATTACCACCTTCCTCTCTACTCTAAATCTAGGGCTGGTTTTGCCACGGCTATTTTGCAGGGCATGTTGTCAGCTCCTGCTTCCTTATGATTTGCCAGCCTCCCTTACCTCTGCTTTGGGATTCTACCCAAGTGTTAGGACTGCAGCAATGTGGTATGAAGAACATAGTACAGTTTTGTACCTACCATAAATGTAGATGTTCAAGATCCACATTGCTGCAGTCCAATTTACCCTCCCTCCTTCCCTCTGTGTTTAGGGGTGGTTGTGTGGGTGAGGTTATACTCTTGTAAATTTGTATATATTGTATATATATTTGGTGCAGGAGTGTGTGGTGTTTTTGGTTTTAGCCTTATCTTTTTAGGGTCTTCTGACATCTGGGGCAAGAAAAGACTGAGGATATGACGTCGGTCATGCGCATTTGTACCCTGGCGTCCTGACGTCAGACTAATGCGCCTTGACCGACGTCAGCCATATACTTTGGTATTCGGGCCGACTGGGACAGCGGACTACCCAAGTGTTAGGACTGCAGCAATGTGGATCTTCGAACATCTACATTTATGGTAGCTACAAAACTGTACTTTTCCTCTGATGACCAGGATTTACCCTTATCTACCTATGAGAATTCTGATGCAGAGGACTCTATTCTCTCTGCTTCTCCCCCAGAGTATTTTTCTTTTAGTGAAACTTTGCATACTCTTAGGGAGCATTTTCGCTGGGAAAGCCAGGATTTCTCTGATTCTAAAAAGAGGCTTAGGGATTTCTTACTCCTGCCCCAACACAGGCCTTCAGCTATCCCTCCTGTACTAGACATTGTTGATGATGATTTTCAGAATTTAGCCTGGCCCCGACTCCTTACGTCCTGCTCCCAGAAAACCTGATGGATATTGCAGGGTTCCTGACTCTCACAAGTTCCTTTTTAAAAATCCTACTGCGGACCCTGAGACCATTTCACAGGGACAAAAGGGCATTAAGGCTGCTACTGCCAAAAATCCAACCCCTCCTGATAAGAGATTCCATACCCCTGGATAGATGGGGTAAGAAGGTATACACCTCTGCAACCTTGGCCCATCAGGGCATTAAATTGCCAGTTTCATATGTTAAAGTATCAGCAGCATATTATTGGATTGCTTAAACAGAAAATGATGTTGATTCCTGATTTTGCTGAAAATAAGGATTTACAGGATTTAATGCAGTTTGCTGAACAGGTTGGAAAACATACTTTGCAATGTGGTTTTGAGTCACTGGAGGCATCTTGCAGGCTGCTGTCACCGGGTCTGTACTTAGAAGGCATGCTTGGCTTAAGGAACAATCTTTGCCAGATCATGTTAAAACTAAATTGCTGGATGCTCCATTAAATCAGGACCGCCTGTTTGGCAACAAAGCAGAAGAAGTTCTTAAAAAGATGGAGGAAAAAGCTAAATCTATGCAAACTGTTAAAGATTTCTTAGAAGTACAGCCTCCAAGATTTAGTAGGCATTGGCCCTCTAAAAATTGGTTCTTTCCTGCCTCTTCCAGGTCTTCTCAGTCCAAACCGAGAACCAACAGAACACCCAGGCTTCAGTCCCAGGGTACACACAGGACTAAGCAGTGGGGGGCTCCCACTTCCAAATTAGGGAGTAGTAAGACTCCTCCATATGGTAAGCTGTCTGAATGACTTAATTTTAAAACTTCCAAGCACTTCTCAACTGACTGCCCCTTTAGGGAGAAATATTGTTCTGCAAGCAAAAAAACTGGGAACTCATTACCCAGTACAAATGGGTTTTAAATATAGTTTCCCAAGGATACAGATTTCACTTCCACACGTTACCAACCCCAAACGGTTGGCCAGATCTACCCCCAAATCTGAGGGCAGAGGCTCAAAAGCAAGTACTCTCTCTTAAGATTAAAGGCTATTCAAACTGTACCAGAAGAGGAAAAGGGACAAGGTTTCTACTCAAGACTTTTCCTGGTACCCAGAAACGACAACTCATGGTGTCCTATCCTGGACCTTTCTATCCTAAACACCTTTTTGGTGATTCCAAAATTCAAGATGCTAACTGTTCACCAGTTGCTTCCCATGCTAGGCAAGGATGCCTGGTTAGCAACACTGGATTTAAAGTAAGCCTACCTGCACATCCCAATCAGGGAATCTTGCAGAAGATACCTACACTTCAAAGCGGGCTGCATGCACTATCAGATGTTCATTGTGTTTCACTGTTGCAGTCATTACACATGGGTTATCCTGCTGGCAGGCGACCCCATAGTCGGCCCGAGTTCCAAAGTCTTGGTCCAGCTTCGGTTGCTGTCACCTCTTCCCTGACGTCAGTGCGCCAGGGGTACAAAAGTAGCAACCGACGCCATTTTCTTAAGTCTTTCTTGCCGTGCAGTGCCTGAAGCAAAAGCAGTTCGCAAGTGCCGGTCGGCCGACTCCTGAGATTTTCAAAATTGATTTTCAGAACCGAAGTCTTCAATAAAGCTGAATACCCCGTTGGGGAAACTTTTTCTTGCTCCAGACCGATGTCAGTAAAAGTTAATAATTGTATTTCTTGTGGGAAGCAAATACCTCTTAAGGACTTTCACTCTTATTGTATTCCTTGCCAAGGCCCTGACCACGACGTTACTAGTTGTCGGTTTTGTGCTAGATTCAATAAACGCACTATTAAACGTCGGTTTGATTTTACCTTACATTATTTTGGACGACTATTTAATTATATAATGCCGTCAGAACAACCGACGACTGGCATGTATAAAAAACGCAAAGACAAAGAAAAAGACAGGCATCTGTGATCAAAACCAATTATGAAGCCTCTTCTAGGCCAGTCGCCAGTTCTCAGTGAGGCACTTTCGCAGCCCCTGACACCCGCTACCTCATAGCCACAGGCTGTAACCGACAGCCACGTGGAGACTCAAGGTATTGGGCCTATGAAAACTATACCCTCAGATGGGTCCGGAGCCGCTGAGCAGGCATCGGCTTCTGAGGGTGTTTTCAGACCTTCACAGCTTACAATTAAGGCTTCTGCAGCAGCAAAGGCAAAGTCAAAAACACCATTAAAGACAAAGAAACAAGTGCAGCATTCTTCAGAACAGTCATCCATGCCTAAGAAACAGATGCTTAAAATGGCCGAAGACCTTATTACTTTAATCAGGGGCTCCCATCCCCCCTCCTGACAAAAGGCCTAGGGAAGACACTGATTATGATTCCTCTGATCAGGTTTCCATTTCTTCTGATTCTTCCTCTGACCAGGGCTATTCTCTCCCTCCCTATGAGGACTCTGATGCTGAAGAGTCCATTCCTTCAGCCTCACCACCTGAGGATTATTCTTTTGGGGAAACCCTGCACACCATGAGGGAGCATTTCCATTGGGAGAGCCAGGATTACTCAGAATCCAAGAAAAGGCTCAGAGATTTCCTTTTATTGCCTCAGCACGGGCCCCTGGCTAATCCCCCCCCCTGTGCTTGATATTGTAGATGATGTTTTTTCTGAATCCAGTCTGTCTCCTGACTCTTTACCCCCTGCACCAGTAAAGCCAGACAAGTACTACAGGGTCCCTGACTCTCATAAATTTCTTTACAAAAACCCCGCTGCAGACCCAGAAACAATTTCTCAGGGTCCTAAAGGGGTTAAGGCTTCCACTGCCAAAAATCCTGTCCCCTCAGATAGGGATTCCAGAGCTCTGGACAGATGGGGGAAAAAAGTTTACATTTCTTCTACTTTAGCTGTAAGAGCTTTAACCTGTCAGTTTCACATGCTTAAATATCAGCAGTATCTCATGTCATTGTTAAAGCAAAAAATGGTTACAAATATAGAAAGTCCTGACAGTAAAGAAATGCAGGATTTATTGCATGCAGTTGAACAAGTGGGAATGCATACTCTGCAATGTGGTTTTAATTCATTAGAGGCTTCTTGTAGAGCCGCAGTTACAGGCTCTGTTATTCGAAGACATGCTTGTTTGAAAGAACAAAGTTTACCTGACCATGTTAAAGTAAAATTATTGGATGCTCCATTACAGCATACTTTGTTTGGTGTTAAGGCAGAAGAGGTGTTAAAGAAAATGGAGGATAAAGCAAAGTCAATACAAACGGTGAAAGATTTCTTACAGGTTCAACCACCTAGATTTAGCAGAAACTGGCCTTCAAAAAATTGGTCCTTTCCAGTGTCAGACAGGCCACAAAGAGGCAGATACAGATGCCCAAGAGGCAGATCTCAGCCCCAAGGCTCCTACAGACCTAAGCAATGGGGTGCTTCAGCCTCCAAAGGAGGAGAAGACAATTCACAACCTTATAGGAAATAGTCACAATGACTTCCCTCTGCAAATGCCAAGCTCTTATCAGTTGACAGCACCCCTAGGGGGCAAGCTAGCACTTTTCTTAAATAATTGGTACATGATCACCCAAGACCAATGGTTGCTGAATATTGTTTCTCAGGGGTACAGATTCTACTTCCACACGCTTCCAAAACCAAAAGGTATGCCAAACCTGCCACAAAACCAATGGGCAGAGGCACAAAAACAGATTGCGGCTCTTATGGATATGGGAGCTATTCAAAAACTTCCACAAGAAGAACAGGGGCAAGGATTTTACTCAAGACTTTTCTTAGTACCCAGAAAAGACAAAGCCTGGAGACCAGTACTGGACCTGTCAATCCTAAATACTTTCCTGGATGTTCCAAAATTCAAAATATTAACACTACAACAACTTCTGCCCATGCTGGGCAAGGAGGCTTGGCTAGTAACTTTGGACCTCAAGGAGGCATACCTGCACATCCCAATCAGACAATCGTGCAGAAGATACCTCAGATTTATAGCATGCTCAATGCATTACCAATTCTCTGCACTGCCCTTTGGCTTATCTACTGCTCCCAGGGTCTTCACAAAATGCCTGGCACCAGTAATTGCATTTTGCAGACAAAAAGGAATTCAAATATACCCCTACTTGGATGACTGCCTTATTCAAGCAGAGAGCAAAGACATTCTTCTAAAGCACCTGGCGTTTGTAAAAAGATTGCCAATTTGCCTAGGGTACACAGTAAACGAAAAGAAATCAAAACTAGTGCCCTCTCAAGAGATAATATTCCTGGGTGCAAGCTTAAATACAACTGCCCAGATGGCTTATCTCACGCCAGACAGACAAAAGCAACTGACTCATTACTTTCAAATGATGGCAACAAAGACCCAGCTCCCTGCAAGAAAAATTCTGCAGGCCCTGGGTTTCATGGCATCTGCATTCTACTAATTCCATATGCAAAACTGTATATGAGGAAACTGCAATGGTATCTAAAAAGTGTTTGGACTCAGCATTGTCACAGCCTAGAGACAGTCATAACCTTGATTCCCTGCCTACAACAGGAGTTTCGATGGTGGTCCCAGGCCTGTCACCACAACAAGGGACAGCCTTTCACCTTACCTACAGCCAGGCAGACAATAACAACGGATGCAACGGATTATGCCTGGGGAGCACATCTGGCAGGAAAATGTATTCAGGGCACGTGGCCCAAGGAACAAATGCACCTTCACATCAATCAAAAAGAGATGCTAGCTGCACAGAATGCCCTGACAGCCTTCAAGGACCTAATACATCCAGGACATCTGTTAATAAAGATGGCCAATACCACAGTTATGTGGTACATAAACAAGCAAGGGGACACACATTCTTACCCCCTATGCAGACAAGCCATAATTTTGTGGGCACTGACCTACCAGGTACATCTGCAAGCACAATTCCTGCCAGGAACAAAAAAAATACACTGGCAGACTAACTAAGCAGAAATCTAATGGATCCTCACGAATGGAAGCTAAATCCACAAGTGTTCAACATGATAATAACGAAATGGGGACGCCCAGACATAGATCTTTTTGCCTCCCCTCACAATTACCAAATACAGAAATTTTGCACAAGGACTTATCACTCTCAAGCATGGAAAGTGGATGCTCTATCATTCAGCTGGAAAAAACTGACAGTCTATGCCTTCCCTCCAATGCCTCTTCTCACCAAGGTGCTTCTAAAAGTCAGACAAGAGAGACCAAAAATGATCCTGATTGCACCAGACTGGCCACGCCAACACTGGTACCCAATCCTAAAGAGTTTGTCCCAAGGTCCACCTTGGCCTCTACTTCAAATCCCTCATCTTCTGACACAACAAAACAATCAGATTCTGCACAGTCAACTCAGAACCTTAAACCTGGCAGCATGGCAGATAATGTAGCCACTCAGACTGCACCTCTCTCTAAAGTTGTTATGGATGTTATTTTGGAAGCCAGGAGGCCCATCACTAGGAAATCTTGTGCAGAAAAATGGAAGAGATTCTTTGCTTGGAAGCAGGCACAAGGGCTCGATCCACTTGTCCCTAAAATACCTCAGATTTTGCAATACCTAACTGAGATGTTGGACAAAGGCCTATCTTTTTCATCCATCAAAATCCATGCCTCTGCCATTTCAGAGCATTACAATACAGATCCTCCTATTTTTTCACATCCTCTACTACAATACCTCAGAGGGACAAAAAATATAAGACCCCCTAGGAGAGCACCAGTACCTACTTGGGACCTCAACTGTGTTTTAGAAAAACTAACACTACCTCCGTTCGAACCAGCCAGCACAGCTGATCTAAAATTCTTGTCATGGAAAACTGCTCTACTCCTAGCAATAACTTCAGCAAGAAGAGTCTCAGAGTTACAGGCATTAATGGCTGTGGAACCTTTCCTCATTTTTCACCAGGACAGGGTTTCTCTTAGGGCAAACCCAACATTCATGCCAAAAGTGGTCTCCAGTGTGGCCTTAAACCAAACCATTCATTTACCTACTTTTTACCCAAATCCACAGAATAAAGGGGAGATACTTCTGCACGCTTTGGATATACACAGGCAGCTACAATTCTACTTGGACAAAACAAAAGCTTTCAGAAAAACTGAGCAACTGTTTGTAACATATGCTGCAGGATCACAAGGAAAGCCTATTACAAAGCAGACAATCTCCAAATGGATAGGACACTGCATCCGCTTCTGTTATGCACAATATGGCATATCTGTGCCTAAGGGCATTAAGCCTCATTCTACCAGAGCAGCAGCTACTTCAGCAGCTTTCTTCAGAGGAGTACCTACCAAAGACATTTTAGAAGCTGCAACCTGGAGCTCAGTGCACACTTTCACCAAGCACTACCACTTACCTCTCTACTCAAAATCCAGAGCAGGTTTTGCCACTGCAGTTCTGCAGGGCTTGTTAGTCTCACCAAATCCAATTTAGACCCAGCCACCCAGCCTCAGCTTTGGGATTCTACCCAAGTGTAATGACTGCAACAGTGAAACACGATGAACATAGTACAATTGTGTACCTACCATTAATGTAGATGTTCGAGTGTATTCACTGTTGCAGTCCAGGTTACCCACCCACCATCCCCCTCTTTGCTGGGACTATTCTGTACTTCTTCAACTCTATACAACCTATGTGGTGTATTTGGGCAAGAAAAACTGAAGAAAATGGCGTCTGTTGCTACGTTTGTACCCCTGGTGCACTGACGTCAGGGAAGAGGCGACAGCAACCGACGCCGGACCAAGACTTTGGAACTTGGGCTGACTACGGGTCGCCTGCTAGCAGGATAACCCAAGTGTAATGACTGCAACAGTGAATACACTCGAACATCTACATTTATGGTAGGTACACAACTGTACTTTCTCTGCACTGCCCTTTGGCTTATCTACTGCACCCAGGGTATTCACAAAGTGCCTAGCTCCAGTCATTGCATTTTGCAGGCAAAGAAATATTCAAATATACCTGTACCTGGACAATTGTCTAATTCAGGCAGAAAGCCAGGACATACTTTTGAATCATCTGGCATTTGTACAAAAGGTGCTAACTTGTGTAGGGTACACCATAAATGAAAATAAATCACATCTAGTACCCTGTTAGCAAATTATATTCCTGGGAGCAAGTTTGAACACAACTTCCCAGATGGCTTTCCTAACTCCAGAGAAACAGACAACCTACTTCAAACTAATGGCCACAAAAACCATGCTAACTGCAAGGCAAATACTGCAAGCCTTGGGTTTCATGGCCTCCTGCATTCTACTAATTCCACATGCAAAACTGCATATGAGGAAACTGCAGTGGTATCTAAAAAGCCTATGGAGTCAACATTCTCAGGATCTAGAAGCAATGATTCCCATCATTCCTTGCCTACAGTTAGAGTTCCTTCAGTGGGCAAAGGCCTGCCACCAAAGCAAAGGGCTACTATTCACTCTACCCCCTGCTGCCCAAACCCTAACAGACACATCAGACTATACATGGGGGGCTCACCTGGCAGGGAAGTGCATTCAGGGCAAATGGAATCCAAGTCAAATGCACCTGCATATCAATCAAAAAGAAATGTTAGCTGTACAGAATGCTCTGACAGCCTTCAAGGACCACATTCTTCCAGGACAATTAATGGTGAAGACTGACAACACCACTGTTATGTGGTACATAAACAAACAGGGGGTTACCGATTCATACCCCCTCTGCAGACTAGCCATGGCTGTGTGGAACACAGCCTTGAGCTACCAAGTGCACCTACAGGCTAAATTCCTGCCAGGAAAACTAAATACATTGGCAGACGAACTAAGCAGAAATCTCATGGACCCACACGAGTGGAAACTGGAACCAAAGATTTTCAACATGTTGATAAACAAATGGGGGAGCCCAGATATAGACCTGTTTGCCTCCCCCCAGAACTACCAATTGGACAAATTCTGCACAAGGACTCCCCACAAACAAGCTTGGAAAGTGGATGCTCTGTCCTTCAGCTGGAAAAATCAGTCAGTTTATGCCTTTCCTCATCTGCCTCTCCTCTCCAATGTACTACTAAAGACCAAACAGGACAAACCAAGGACTATACTGATTGCACCAGACTGGCCAAACCAACACTGGTGCCCCCTCTTGCGCAGTGCGTCACTGCTGGCTCCATGGTACCTGTCTCAGACCCCTACCCTGCTGTCACAACAGGAGAGCCAGATTCTGCACCCTCAGCTTCAAACCCTGAACCTGGCAGCCTGGCTAATTACCTAATCTCTCCATTATGATCCTTCAGTAAACAAGTGTTTGTCATTTTGGAGGCAAGGAAGCCTAGTATTAGAAAGTCTTATGCTGAAACATGGAAAAGATTCTGTGCCTGGAACCAAACTCAATGGTTAGGCACAGCAGCGCCCAATTTACCTCAGATTCTTCAATGTTTAACTGAGATGCTTCACAAGGGCCTTTCTTTTTCCTCCATCAAAATTCATGCCTCAGCCATTTCAGCTCATTACAACACAGAACCACCCCTCTTCTCTCATCCACTGCTCAAGCAGTTCCTCAGAGGGGCCAAAAACGTAAGACCACCCAGGAGAGCCCTAACTCCAGCCTGGGACCTTAACTTTGTATTGGAAAAACTCACTCTTCCTCTTTTTGAGCCAGCTGCAAGTGCAGAGTTAAAATTCCTTTCTTGGAAATCAGCTTTCCATTTAGCAATCACTTCAGCAAGAAGGGTATCTGAATTACAGGCTCTTATGGCAGTGAACCCTTTCATCATCTATCATGCGGACAGGGTATCTTTCCGAACAAATCACTCCTTCATGCTCAAGGTAGTATCCATTGTGGCTCTAAAATCAGTCCATTCATTTGCCAACCTTCTTTTCTAATCCACAGAACAAAGGGGAATGGATACTGCACTCCTTAGATGTGCACAGACAACTTAGATTTTACTTGGACAGGACTAAACCTCAAAGGAAATCTGAACAACTGCTGGTGGCATTTGCTGTAGGGGCAGAGGGGAAGGCTATTTCAAAGCAAACCATTTCTAAATGGATAGGCCATTGCATTCATTTCTGCTATAAGCACCATGGAAAACCTGTCCCACAGGGGATTAGACCACATTCAACCAGGTTTGCATCTACCTCTACAGCCATTCTTAGAGGTGTCCCTACCAGGGACATCCTAGAAGCTGCTACCTGGAGTTGAGTACATACTTTCACCAAGCATTACCATTTGCCAATTTTCTCTAAATCCAGAGATGGCTTTGACACTGCAGTCTTTCGGGACCTTAAATTCCTCCTCCCATCCTTAGCTTTGGCAATTTACCCAAGTGTGATGACTGCAACAGTGAAACACGAACATAGTACAGTTGTGTACACTTACCATAAATGTAGATGTTGGAGTGTATTCACTGTTGCAGTCCTGGTTACCCTCCTGCCAGCCCCCTGAATTCTTTTGGCTATACCTCTATTCTCCTTTACTATGCTTAAAAGCGTTTTGGTGTATATGTATTTAATTGCTTCCCATTAGGGGGCACTTGACATCTGGGGCAAGAAAAACGGATGTAATGGCGTCTGCTGCATGCTTTATACCCCTGACTACCTGATGACACGGAAGATGAGACTGCAGCCGATGCAGGACCCAAGACTTTGATAATCAGGCCGACTGAGGGCTACTGCAAGCAGATAACCCAAATGTGATGACTGCAACAGTGAATACACTCAAACATCTACATTTATGGTAAGAGTACACAACTGTACTTTCTAAGGTGTGTAATTCTTTCCAGATTCCTCTTATGTTGCCAACCAGAGGAGTGCGATGTTGTTTTGTTAGGTAATCTTTTGCACTGCCTGCACTACATATAGTGCAAGTTGAAGGCTGTTTGCAATTCGGTTCATTTATGTTACTTTCAGGTTGTTTTGTACGAAGCAAAATCTTGTTTTAGTTAAGGAGTGATCCAAGGAACAGGTCTGCTGTTCACCGTTTTCATTTCTTTAAGGTAATATCTGTTTTGGAGTTGTAATGTGACAGCAAAAAATGATATGGTGCAATGTCGCTGCCAGTTTGGAAGTTTAGTATTAAAACTTTAAATAAGTGCTTATTGGTATTGATGGTGTGTGTGTGTGTGTATATATATATATATATATAATGTGTGTGTGTGTGTGTGTGTGTGTGCATATATATATATATATATATATATATATATATATATATATATATATAAAATGTGTGTGTGTATATATAGATGTTGTTGTCTATCTCGCCTTCTATTCTTGCTGGTTGGGTTTGGAGCCGATACTTGGTTCCGACTCGGCCATCTTCAAAAGCTCGAGAGCTGCTTACTGGCTCGAGGCCCCCCTATATCCCATGATGCCTGGCGCTAGATACCCAGATCTCGTTTGCCGCTGCGAGGTTGTTCTACTGGCTCAGGTCGTATAAGCTTCTTTATTATTACTGTTATTTACTGTTATTTTCCTGTAAAAATTACTGTATTGTAATAGAATTAGTCATTAGTTGGACTTTATTCATTGTAGGTAGTTTTTTCCTCTAAATAGCTTTCCCGTCCTAAGAAACTTGTTTAAATTAGAGAGTTTCCCCTTCCCCACTTCTCTCCCTTTTCCACAGAAAGGTTCTTTTCATTTGAGTTAGAGGTTAACCTTCCTTTTCTATCTCCTTTAAAAAAAAAAAAACTTTTTCTCTATAACCTGTAGTGTTAGTGATAAGTTTGTTTTCTTTGTGGTAGTAGTATTTGTAGTGGGTTGTGGGAACTGTAGGGTATTCATATTTTTTATCGGTTACCTTAACTTTTTGTGTGAATGTCCAAGGATCCAAAACCATCCGGAGTCAAGAAGTGTGACTCATGCTGTCAGAAGATGTCTCTGACAGATTGTCACACTTCTTGTGTTTATTGTCTGGGCACTGTGCACCTGCAGGACTCTTGCTCCATCTGCCATGCCTTCAGTCCAAGAGTCCTGCAGGAGCGCAAAAATAAATTGATTCTGAGGGGTCTGCTTAAACCCCAAGATTCACCGTCGAAGTCTCAGCTGGTGAAATCTTCCAGGCCACCTAAACAGTTGGCTCCCAGTTTGGAGCCGTCGTTGGGTGAAGCCACACAATCCACTTCGGCTCCAGCTGGAACCGATGTTCCTCCCTCCCAGTCGGCTCCGACACTGTCTTCGGAGCTGGCTGAGAGTCTAAAGAGATCCAGGTCTCCTTCTTTGGAGTCGATACGTTTGGCTCCAAAGTCGCCCTGCTCCAATCGGAGCATAGACACAGATCATCCCACACTTCTCGGTCCTCTAGACTTTCGGACCATGATTTGGAAAGAGTGGTCAGTAGGCTCTTGAAGTTGCAGGCCCTTGCCAAAATGTTGTCAAGCCCTCCTCATCAGGAGTCGGCTCCGTCCACAGCTATTGATATTCCTCCTCCAACTCTTCCTTTGAGCTCGGAGGCAGAGTTCGTTGGGGTTCGAGTCGTGGAACCGTCGGCGCCGATACCCTCCCTTTCGGTTCCTTCATCGGCTCCGATCCCTTCCATGGTAACTTCCCTGGAGGGATCTGGGCGCCGAGACTCCCTCGTCGGTTCCGAGGGGGCGAGTGGCATTGGACCCTTGTCTGACCCCACTCTCCCACTCGGTGCTTCAGCGCAGGTGAGCAGGTGAGCTCGGCTCCCACATCTGCCTCTGAGCCATCTCCCCTGGTGCGGAAAGGGCTTTTGGTTTCTTCAGAGCCTGAGCCTTCCCTGCGTCTGGGCAGGGACGCATTCGAGGTTATGAGTGTAATTGCCCCTGAGTCAGTCCCACGATCGACCCCATCAGCTCTTCCCCCTAGGGTGCCTGTGTCAGCCTCTGCCCCTCTTCCAGACCCTAAGTGTGGGGATCCAGTGCTCCAGGACACCGCCTTGGGTGTATCCTCCTCTTCCGAGGCCTCCCCTGATCTTTCAGAGGAGCCACCTCGCAAGAGAAAATGCAAGAGGAAGCATGTTGACTATTACATCAGATACCGACTTAGAGGAGTCAGAAGAGTCCCTAAGATCCCCCTTTGAAGATGTCTCCTTCTCAGACATCCTTGAGATGCTTAGGCAAAGGAGAAACTGGACTACCCTTAGCCCTTCCGAGGATGAGTCGGTATTCCTGGATGCATTTGGATCCCGAACTTCCACCTCCTGGGTGTCTCCGCCTTTCGACCCACTCATGTCTGTGGTGGCTTGAAAGGAGTGGACGGCTCCAGACACAGTGGAACCGACCCCTAGAAGACCTGCAAAATTCATTACTGCCCCACAGGACAAACAGTTCTTGACCAAGTGTGTCCCCATTGATGCCATGGTGGTAGCAGCGGCCACAAAGGAGTTGGCTGAAACTTCATCTGTCCATCCCCCTAATGAGTCCAGGATGATGGGCAGATATGGGAAGCGGATGTTCTCTTCAGCGACCTTTTCCATGCGGCCCCTGAATTACCAGTGCCACTTTACCCGTCTTCAGAAGGATCTCCTGAAAGAGCTTGGAGATACCCTCCAAGATCCATCAGCTGAGGGGGCCCAGGCTAAGGCAGCCTCCCAGCTGGCGACTCTTAATTCGGTGGTAAACTCCTCCATGCGGCTCATTTCGTATGCAGCCGATGGTGCGAGTAGAGCCGCAGGCACAGGTGTGGCCGTAAGGAGGAGGCACGCTTGGATGCGGCTATGTAACTTTGCAGAACCTTTCAGAGCGTCTTTCACCAACACCACCTTTGATGGTTCCTCTCTCTTTGGATCACAGGTGAAAGATACCCTTACCAAGTGTGAGCAGGAAGGCAAGACTCTCTCTGCTGTAGGAGTCCGTTTTTCCACTCCCTCCAGACCATATCCTAAGGGTCAGAAGAGTGGGAAGATGTGGTTATGGAAATCCCAAGGAGCCTTGCCGGACACACGTGGTGAGTTTCCCTCCAGGGGCAGAGGAGGGAACAATAACAGACGCCACCCTCATGGCAGAGGGTGTCCGCAGAACCAGGGCAGCAGAGAATCCTTCTCTGACAAGCCCTTCCAGAATCCCTGACGGGTTGCCCGGCTGCTCACCTCTGGAGGCAGTCGGGGGAAGACTATCACTGTACCCAGGAGCATGGCGAGCCATAACACAAGACAAATGGGTACAGTCCGTCATATCCGGAGGCTACAGAATACCCTTCGTTCGCACCCCCTTAAAGTCATACAAGTCCCTTCCAGATGTTCCACCCAATCTAAGGGACCAAGCAGTGCAAGAAGTCTCAAAACTGCTAAGAAAAAGGGCCATCCAGCAAGTCCCAGCAGACCAACAAGGATCCGGAATTTACTCAAGGTTCTTTTTGGTACCAAAAAAGACAGGGGACTGGAGACCCATTTTGGATCTCAGCAGACTAAACAAGTCTGTACAAAGAACAAAATTCTGTATGGTCACACTTCAGTCCATTTTACCCATTCTGGGTCAGGACAATTGGATGTGCTCCATAGATCTTCAGGATGCGTACTACCACATAAAAATGGACAGACGCTTCCGAAGATTCCTCCGCTTCTGGCTGGGAGCCAGCCATTATCAGTTCAGAGCTCTGCCCTTTGGTCTCACCACAGCCCCCAGGGTGTTTACCAAATGTATGGCAGTAGTTACCGCTCATCTGAGACGGGAAGGATTCCAGGTGTTTCCATATCTCGACAGCTGGCTCCACTGCTACCACCAGACATCACCTTCTGCGAGCGAGACTGCACCATCAACACTTATTCCAGGCTAGGTATCACAATAAATTTCGAAAAGTCTGCATTGTTGCCCTGTCAGTCTATCACCTTTATAGGCGCAAATTTAAATACCAAAGACATGTTAGAGAGCCTACCACCAGACAGGGTTTCAGCGATTCGTCAGCATGTCAAGGTTTTATTAGCATGCAAAAGGATTCAAGCCAGGTTTGTCCTTCCAACGCTAGGTCTCATGGCAGCAGCTATCGCACTTGTTCCCCTAGCTCGTTTTCACATGAGGATTCTCCAGTGGCTTCTTTTCACCCAGTGGTCCTTCCAGCGACTTCCCATGTCTTACACGTTTATGATCACTCAGGCATGCAAGAAACACCTTGCATGGTGGATGGTCTCCATATCGGTGCTCCACGGTAGACCATTTGTTCTTCCCCCTCCAGTGGCTACAGTGACCACGGACGCCTCCCTGATTGGAGGGGGGGGGGCATTATCAGGGCAGAACAGTCCAAGGCACCTGGCAACCTCACAAGTATCATCTGCACATAAATGTCTTGGAGATGAGGGCCGTGCTCTTAGCGTTACAGGCTCTTCAGGACTTTCTTCCTACCGGG